>NW_024882138.1:357500-401423 GCF_019059575.1 Amphibalanus amphitrite
ATTAATGGCTCGAGGTTGGCAGAATGGCGCGTTTCGGTATGCTATTTGTTGGCTTCAGATCCGGGTTCTCATGAAGTGGGGTGGTCATCTATAGAGGACCCCTGTTTGTCAGAGCCGACTGCGCCGTCTGTGTGGACGCCAGAGCGGGACGGAGAGAGGGTATCACAGCCGATTTAGCCGGCTGACCGTGTCTGTGCGGCGCTCGCAGATGGCCGTGTTTCAGCTTGTGGCACAGCTTGCAGTTCAGCATGAAAGATGCAAAAATGTAACGCATCTGCGTTACACCACCATTAGACTCCCCGTGACGAGCTGCATCGAATCAATACACATTTAATGCAAAACTATCAACTTTCAAATTTGACCTTTTTTGGCCTGACCTTGACCTAACCTTGACCTGAACTTCACCAGAAAGTGACTTAAGTCGTACCTGATAGTCTTATAACCAATACCATTGAGTTGGAAATGAAAAATTGGCCATAAAACATGCATCACACAACCTTAGTAAAGTTGGGCTCATGTGACCTGACCTGTGACCCTTGGTGACCTGACCTGTGACCTGACCTGGTATTGTCAGTGACCTCTAATAGTAATATATCTACTAGGCAACTGACGCCCTATCGCTGATTCTCGACAAAATGCGTTTTCCTCGGTGTTATAGCGCATTCCCTAGAAGACCCGTGAACGGTGAAACATTTCATCTTTGACCTGACCTGTGACGTCATCGGTGACCCCGAGGTCAATGAAATTTGGTTTTCCTCGACAAATTTGACAGGCCTTTCGAACGCCGTTTGAATTTTGCGGATCCGTCCAGTAGTTTCGGAGATACGAGGGGGGGGGGCAAAAAATAGCCCTCCCCCCCCCCCCACCAGGTCGCGTTATAAACAGACCCCACCAGGGCGCGGGTTAACGGCCGGCCGGCCCCAAGAAGGAGAAGCTCTTGGTGAAGCTTTGTGATCGCCTCATAGCCGCCTTGGATGCCATCTTTCTTGGCAGATCCATCCGTTCAGATGGTACGGTGCAGTCTGGATAAAGGACGAAGTCCAACGCCGCTAACCCCGCGACCCCCACCCCACAACGTGGCCGCAGACCGAACGGGCGTGAGGGCCGTAAGGGCCACCCCGCCATCCGGTAGGTGGCTGAGCAGCCGGGCGCAGCGGCGCCTGGGCGGCGGCCGCGCTGAGATGAAGTCCCAAACCGCCATGTCGCCATCACCGCCATCACCATTGCTGCAGCTGTTCCCAACCGCCTCAATCGCCGCCGTTTTGCCAGCAGTCGCGCCGCGGAATGGCAGAAGCTCCAGAGTAGCCTCCAGCGCCCCTCTCCGCACGTGTGCAGGTGCACTGCGGCCGCCGGGTCCGACGTCCAGGCAGAACATGATATTTCCATGCTGCTCCGACGGTGGGCTGGTCTTGTTTGGGCGTTCCTCCACTGTGACGTCGGTCACGCCTGCCCCGGCCAGGGCGCAGAGGCCGACGTGTCACCATCCGGTTGCAGTCCTCAGTCGGGTCGCAACGTGTACCTCTTCCGCAGCGTGGAGCGCGCTCCCGCTGGGCAGCGATACAGCCAAAAGTAGCATAGCATGCGGGCGGCCAGCGCTGCGCCGGACAGCGGACCCATGCCGGGGGTATGCCGGTCTCGGCCATTAGCGGGGTCGTCGGGGCCGAGGCTGTACATACAGCTGGTGACCGCGTGAGCCGCCAATCGAAGCTCACGGCTTATAAGCTCGACGCGGGCATCACACGCCGTCCCGATGGGAGCTCCACGACGCCGCCGCGAACTCCAGCGCGGCTCGCAGCGCGAAGACCAGTACGGACGGCCGGGGCAAACGGCGTGCGGGAGTCGCAGGCGACGTTCTGCGGACAGAAAGGGTTGGGCATAAGCTGGTCGGCAGGACACTCTTGAGCCGAGCCTTTGATGTAATTACAGATGATCCAGAAGCATGCACAAAAATTCATGACACACTATTCTCATTTATGTATTTGCTACATATGATATGATATACCAGCTCATGATCAGTGACGCATTCTGGGCAATATGTCCTAAAGTGAAGTAACTGAAGTTACAGCTTAAAAGCTTAAAAAAACAGCTTAAAAAAAACACACACACACACACATTCGATAGCTTATGAGAATAACATGCCTTGTGTGCTTAATGCAGAAAAATATTTTTCACTTTTTTAGAAACAGCAAAAGAGTTGTCAACAAGCCATGTCAACTATCTAAACAATTTTTATGGAAACTGCTCTAGCTAGCTTAACCCGCGCCGTGCTGGGGGGGGCGTTTTTACGCCCCCCCCCCTCAGGTTTTTCGCGAATATCTCAAAAACGGCGGCGCGCAGCGCCGCCGTTTTTGGTACACGTGTTCCTACATCATTTCCGCACATGTTGTGAAAATTTCAGACCTAGGCCGTTCAAGGTCAGGTCACCAGGTCACGTCAAGTGACCTTACCTCAGAAAAAGTTCAAAGGCTCGCTATAGCTACACCGACTGAACGATCACTTTGAAACTTTCAGCGATTGATATGAGTAACAGTATGTATAAAATGTATATCTCGGATTTTTGATATCTGTGACCTAAGGTCAGGTCAATTTTGCGACCTCTCCATTATAAGTCAATGGGAGAAAATTGAAATGCACCTCTTTTGGACGAATATCGTTCAAAACGCTCTCAAACATCGGTTCATAGGTAAACATGACACACTGAATAGGAAAAATGCACCTGTGACCCCTCTGTGTGCCCCTGAGGTCATCTCAGGTCATGAACGGTCGCCAGCAGTTTTTTGGCTATAACTTTTGATAGAGACGTGCTAGAGCGGTGAAAACACGTCAGATGTGTTCAGCTCGACGATACGGATCGACTGATATGCAACATGACCCTTTTCGGTCAGGTCATGACCTTGACCTGAGGTCAAATTTTCAAAATGACCTTTCAAGGTCAACAAATAGTTCATTCGACGCGTCTCGACGAGAGGAACACGATGCTGGCAAAAGTAATGTCATGGCGCTTATGAGTCAAAAGTTATTGACGAAAAAACGTTTTTCGTAAAAACGGCTATTTTTGGAGTTTTTGCCCTCTGGAGGCTAAACCGTTGACCTGAGGTCAAATCTGAGAACATTACTCAGAAAGGTCTGTAAAAGGGCTATCGAATGCGCTTTTCCGCGGCGCTGTAGCTCTATCGGTTCCCGAGATAGCCGTTGGCAGTTTCCAAAATGTTGAAATAGTCAACATTTTAACTTTGGTGACCTCTGGTGACCTGACCTTTGACCTGACCCAAAAAATGACCGAAGTGTTTTCTTCCTTATTTTTGACACTCTTTCGATTGCCGCTTACCGCGTGTCGCTACGTGGCCCAGGAGCCGAGTTAGACGGGGGGGCGTGAAAACGCCCCCCCCCCCAGCACTCGGCGGAAAGTTCAGGCCACCAGCACGGCGCGGGTTAAAGTTCCACAACGTTTCCGGAGCACCGTACCCAAACTCAGTTCATGTTACAAGAAAAAACAGTAATAATGCCTCCTAATTTTGAATGAAATATAGGTATGAGTATTTTGATTTGGAAAGCAACAAATTTCCGCACATCATTTTAGCAAAATTACTATTTTCTTCAGCCATCAGGTTACACAAAACTATAGTAAACTTTATGATCTAGTTTACAAAAAAACCAAAGCCCCGATTTTAACAAATGTAGATAAAATTTAAACAATTTTAAAAAATGTATCGTGGAGAAAATGAAAAGTGTAGATTTGTAAAGCCGGGATATTTCAATTTCACGGATTAGGCACTTAAAGAAATATCTTCACCTTTCTTTGAGCCACCAGCCTTCACCCAAGTTTTACACGAATGTAGTGAAGCAGACAATGTGGCAACTCAAAATTGTGATGGTTTGAGATAATTATGACGGTAAAAGAAAAAGCAACACAAGGTTCCTTACCCTCGTTTTTTCACATGGGTTCAGATGAGGCTTCAACTGTTGCCGACCTGAGGAGCTATAGGGACTTTAGCTTTCCAAAACTCATTTTCTAAGGGCACTGAGCAGTGTTTGGCTTTCACACGAATGCGATAGTAAGTTATATGAAGTTGACAAAGCAAGCAAAGCAAAGCATGATGCCCCGCGCGTCCGCCCGCGACCACGCCCCGCGTCCGACTCCCGACCGCCGCGTGACCCGAGGCGCCCGGCGGTCACGTGACCTACCGGCCGGGACTGCAAACGGCCTTCACCACCATTCTTGTATGACGTCATATCCTACTGAGGTGCTGATTGGTCGGAATTAGATACCTGAAGGTAATTATCTGCCGTAGTTATTTTTGTTTCATTGTTTTGCGTGTTTTCTTATATGAAATGTAATTAAAAAATTTGTCATATTTTAATCACCATTAAAACATAACTGAATAGGTATAAAAGAGAACTCGATATATACTTTCCTTGTTTTTAAGAATTCCGGAATTAGATACCCGAGGGAGCAAAGAGGGAGCAAGTTGCCACGCTGATTTAATACCTCATAGTCGAAAGGTGGGCTACTACAGGGTGTTTCACTAAAAGTGTCAAAAAGTAAAAGGTCATAATGCACATAATAACAATGTTTTCTACGGAAATTTGCATACCATTTCATCCGCAATTGTTGGACATTTGAATATATAAAAACGATAGCACCGTCACTCAAACCTATTCCACATAGGTATCCGCCCCTTCTTTTGATGCACCGTTTCGGCACGTGTCCGGAGGTGCCTCACAGCCCGTTTTCATCTTCAGCGTCCAGACTGTCGGCAAAGCCTTGAATGGTGCTCTTCAGCTCCCGAAGTGATGCGACTTGAGTCTTCCTCAGCTCTGCGAGAGCTAATGACCAAAACCAGAAGTAAAGCGGTGACAGATCGGGGCTTCGCGCTGGCCAGAGGCGGGCGGCGAGGCAGATGATTTTTCGGCGCAGGAACTTCTAATCCAGCCTGGTGGTTACAGCCATTATAGTGGCTGTTTTTGATAACTTGTAAGGCCTTGGCTATTTCTGATGTTGAAATTAGCTTCTTGTTATCTTCAAAGACCTTCAAAAAGACCCTGACCTTTTCAACGGTTTCCGCCGAGAGGGGGACCCCGCCTTTTTTGGACTGGGACCGGCATCGAAGAAACCCTTTTAAACCACTCAAGAAGCCCTTTGAATCTTAAATAATCTGGAACGTAGCGAGGTGAGAGAATAAAACGTTTCCTGAAAAATCGGCATACGGTTTCAATGTTTCTGATGGCACCAAAGGTAAGTGTAATTCACCCCTCCTGTTGCGGTGTAAATAACATGTTCTTGTTCTGCATAAGGGAAAAAACACTAGTAATTCTTTGGCCTCCTGCCCTCGCTCCGTATGAGCGTAAAATATATCTTAAATGGACAAAACATAAATGTCCAAAAATTTGCAACAAAGCCACGTGCGCAAATACGTGATTTGCATATTTTATATAACTTTGATAGGCATTTACTTTTTGACACTTTTAGTGAAACACCCTGTAGAACCAAAAATTGCTGTGTTTGTAAATAAATAAGTGATTTGAGGGCAAAAAATGCCCAGATTTAAACTTCTAAAATTATTTTGAACATAAAATATTTCAGTTTGAGGGATGTTAAGGCCTCTAAGGGTAGGTACTTTTTAGGTATCAAATAAGTTCCTCTGCGAAAGTTCCGTCGTGAAAACGGCCCATATGAGCTAATTTCTACATTTTGTCATGGGATGCATCACAGCCAACTGCAATGGATACTGCATTTGCACCGAGCTGTACAACTGCCTCGTGGAGGCTATTTAGATAAAGAACGGGCCATTTTTCTGCTCAGAATTTAAATCGTCGTGAATGCTTATGATGGAATGAAACTCCACTGCCGGACTCTAGACTGATTACAGTGCCGATTCATGAGTGCAATGCCAGTGCTGCTTTGTCCTGCTGCCGCTCGGTGGCTAGGTTTAATTGTCGAATTTAAATGAGAAATGTAACCACGGAGTGAGCCATGAGCACTCACCGAAAGGGCAGTCGGTTGAGTCAATCGGTTTTCAGTACCCTTTGGCTGGCTTTTGATAATGACGATGCAACTTACGAAATAAACAAAATAAATGGGCATGAAATAGCCGACCTTCATGCTACACTATTTTCCCACGTGTGCTGAGGCATGATCCGTATAGGAGTTCATTGGCTTACTCATTCATTATGAAATGTATCCATTCCATCCATTATGGAATGTAACCAGGTAAGATATCCGCGTGTGTTTGCGTATTGTGTTGCGTTGTGCAAATGTATTTCGCAAGGAGGGTTCAGCTGTATGCTGGGCAGTTTTGTTTATTGCACCGATATATATATATATATATATATATATATATATATATATATATATATATATATATATATATATATTATATTTATATTTATTGTTTGTTTATCACAGCTCTACCACTCACAGGCTACAAGTCTTGTACCCTCTGGCTAGTAGAGCTGTGATAAACAAACAATAAACAAAAAAAAAACATTCGTTAGCCCTCGTGGTGTCTTGGCCGCACAGACTGGTCTTCGCCAACACATGTACTACATTTAGAGCATACAGAGAGCAGCATTGGAACATTAACACATACCTAATATCGTATGGTGCATGATGCGCAAAAGTATGGATGAGGCTCCGCACTATCTTCCAAATAATTTGAAAGCCAAGGACTTTTATTTTGCTTCAGTCATGAAGCAGCCGAACGGTTGGTCGCCACGCCCTTCGTTACGATGCGACGCTCTTCGTTACCGGCGGCCAGTCGGTGCAATAGTTTACGTATGTGGTGTGGCGTACCTACTGCCCGCCAACTGAGCGCATGTGCGTTTTGCAGTGAGAAGTGGTTGAAGCTCCCTGAAATATAGGAAGTATCGTTAGAATATATGACCTTCTTCTCGGAAAATGACAAAATGAATGAAAATGATTATTTATTGATGAATTGAAGAGATTTCGGTCGCAGACCTTCGTCTAAATCGAATTCGTTGAATCGTACAAGGCAAAAGTAGCGAGTCAAAAGTAGCGACTCGCTACTTTTGCCTTGTACGATTCAACGAATTCGATTTAGACGAAGGTGTGCGACCGAAATATCATCAATTCATCAATAAATGATCATTTTCATTCATTTTGTCATTTTCCGAGGAGAAGGTCATATATTCTAATGATACTTCCTACATTTATCATGCTCCTCGCGGCAGCTCTCAACGATATACGAAACTCCCTGAAATATTTTTCATTTCACCTGTCTCATAGGAACGCCTCCCTGTTGGTAACATTTGCAACATGTAACATGAGCATAAAGGTAAACGTAAGGTTATATTGACAAGAAATCAAAGTCAACACAATCGAAGTAGGTGCTTAATATATCGCAGCATAAAATCATTCGTAAGGCACCACGAATTAAGTAATGGACACGTCTTTTGTAATGCGGCAACAACAGTGTTAGATCCACGTCACACATTGCAACGCAAGCCGGCCAAAAAAAAAAACTTGTCAAACAGGTCACATCTGTGCAGCATGTATAGGTACATATTGATTGTACAAATAGAGGCCGTCAATCCGGACAGCCTTATTACACACATATGCTTAGAAATTAGATGCAAGTACAGTCGTGTTCCCTGCCAAACAACAACACATCCCGAAATACATGCATGTGCCTTTATAGGCACCAGCCAAGTCACTAATTGGTTAAGCACTTGCCACTTCATCCTGTGTAGCTATAGGCTTTAGTCTCATGTTTTCTGTCTACCTTCTCATGTCTTGTCACTTTGCTAGGTCGTTGCTCTGACACTGAGACTTGCTGGATGTTCAATTTCCGTAAATGGCGCAGCAGTCACGCCATGATTCATCCCACAATGAGCGGCGGATGCCTATGTAGCAGAGGAGATCTCAGACTGGTCTCGGTTTCCGGCGTGGGGCTATGCGGGGCTTAATTTCGTAAAACATGGATGATGAGGGGCGTGGGAGATGGCTGGAATGATGTAACAAACCTAAATTCGTAGCAAAATATACAGTGGATGGCGGACGAGGCAAGAAATGCATCTCAACATACTCTGTCTCTACGATGCTAGGGCTGCTTTCCCGTGAGGATGTTTCGCTTGTGGCGCTTGTATCGTCCTCCCTGCTTTGAGTCGTGTGAGAGTTTTCTGAAGCATTGTCCCAAGTGAAATTCACATACTCGGCCCCAGTCCCGGAGGCGCGCGACCTATCGTTGGTGCGAAGATGATCGTCTGTTCTCGACTCCTGCCGGCTCACTTGCCAATGCTTTGCTGCAGCGGCAGCTCCTAGGGTCAACAGAACGAGGAGCATCACCGCAGGAATTCCGGTCGACACTGGCCAGATCCATGTGACAGGAGGTGGTTGCGTTGTCAGTGGATCCAGAAGACTACACGTGTCCAGTGCCGGAACCAGTGTATAATTCTCAACACAACACTTCTGGCTATAGAACTCGGCCAGTATGGGCGTGGTGGCGCCGGCTGTGCAGCGAACGTTGAAGGCGATCTGGCGCCATAGGATGTTCCGCTGAATTTGCTTCGCGAGTTGCTGCGCACGGCCCACCTCGGGGAAGTGCTGCGTTCGGGTGATTATGTTGTCACAATGGCACGAGCTGGCCATTGTGATGTTTTTCAGTCTGGTGTGCGTTTCATCTGAAAATAATAAGGAGTTGTGCTCAACATCAGTCACCGCGATATCCTCGAGAGCAACAACTCCGCCGGCGCCAGCATTCAGCAGCTCCAAGGCATTGGCTCGGAGGAAGCCCACCGATAGCGTTTGCAGTGATGCCGACCGATCAAGTGTAACGTTGAGAGAGTATGGGGCCAGCTCTTCGACTTTGGTCGAGCGAATGGTGAAGGTGGACGCCTTTATGTGAATCCCTCTCGAATCGACGCGTCCGATGTGGCTGTCTTCGATCACCACCTCGTCGCACGTACCTTTGATCCCGAACCGGTGGACGTTTCCCAGGTAGCTGGAGCGAATCTTCAGGCTGGCCCAGCCACCATTGCTCTCGGCTCGGAGGCACCCGCTGCCGACGTGAGTGAAGTGCACCGAATCCAGCAACACGCTGTTTGTTGGGCCGTCAAAAGAGCCAAACGAGCAACGTATTAATTCAGAGACGTTGCTGATTCGAAGCTCATGGATGTGCGCTCTGAATGCACCTGGGCCCGGGACGAGAGTACCGACGTTCTGTAGAAGTACACTCTGGATGACAGTGTCGTAATATTCGAAGGCACGTGTTCCGATAAAACACCGGTGTATGTCGCTGATGATTATCTTTGGACCGGGCGCGGACCACCCTAAGAAGGCACTTTTATACAGGGAAACTCGCCGAATCCGCTGCATTGTGATCGTCACAAGTCCCGGCTGTACCACGGTGGACCAGTTATTCCTGTGAAACCGGAGCCATCCGATGTCACTGAAGTGTAGTCTTTGCAGGTTTGGGAGACCAGAGAATGTACCCTCGCCAATGACGATCTCCTGGCCATTCATTATTTGTATCGCTTGAATGGACGCCGGAAGCTTCTCTCCACTCAACCGTTGCTGAAACAGAGCGACATCCAGGTCATGCTATATTTTGTAACCCGATGGGAAAGCGTTTTACTTCATGTACATCAACCATCACTGCGTAGTGCGTATGACACTAATGAGCCATGGCATCACCACTTATACCGGCTGCCACATACGTAGTTGGTCAGATCAAAGGTTGCACTTTTTACTGTTTACAGGCATTTTAAGAATTGTTACGAGCGAGCGAGCGCAGCGAGCGAGCGAGCGCAGCGAGCGAAGCGAAGTCTTTTCAATGTAACGGAAAAATATAACGAGGCTTGAAATGATCTCACGCATGTCAAAGTGTTTTTATTTTAGGCAAAATAAATATCTAAAACAGTAAAACAAACTTTCGGCATTACGCCATCATCAAGTTGATGATGATGATGGCGTAATGCCGAAAGCTTGTTTGACTGTTTTAGATATTTATTTTGCCTAAAATAAAAACACTTTGACATGCGTGAGATCAGTTCAAGCCTCGTTATTACGAGCGAGCGAGCGCAGCGAGCGAATGAGTCTTTTCCATATAACGGAAAAATCTCAGTATGAGCGGCCCGGCCCGGCCCGGCCCGGCCTGTAACGCTTTTGAGAGGCTTATATCTCAGCAACCGCTGGACCGATTGGCCTGCGGTCTTTTTTGCTGGGTAGCCCCATCCCTTCTACCCCGTAATTGACTATTTTTGATACACCTCACTGACCGTCGTGGCACGTGCCACGTGAAAAGTCAAGGGTGTTCAAGCTGTTTTGCAAAAGTAGTGATTTTGAGAGGCTCATATCTCAGCAGCCGCTTGGGCGATTGACTTGCGGTAATTTTTGTAGGGTAGCAGCATCCCTTCTACCAAAAATAGGATACTCTCGATGAATGTGGGTCACCCCCAGTGCACGTGCAAAATACAACAATAAGAGGTGTCAAATTTGTTCCCATTTTAATAACTCGGTAATTACTGGGGCGATTTCGCTGAAACTTGGCATACAGGTAGGCACCCACCAGGCAATGCATTCCCATGTGTTGCGGTTAAGGTGCTACTGCACGTGCGCACGTGCAGGGGGCGTTTCCAGATCTCGAGAACGGCTGGGCCGATTGCGCTCAAATTTGGTACACGGTTGGGGACCAGTTAGTAGGGTGCCGTGCAAAAGTCAGTTTGGACCCCGTTTGCACGTGCGCACGTGCAGAATGCCGCTTCCAGATCTCAGGAACGGCTTGGCCGATTGCGTTCAAATTTGGCACACCGCTAGCGACCGGTTAGAAGGGTGCTTTGCGCAAGCCCGTTGGAAGTACCCTCTCGCCCTTCCCCACGTGCAGCCTGCAGGGCTCACTATCTCGCTCGCTCGTTCTTCGCCCAAAAGGCGTTTTACTGGTATTAACCTTCGCCCCAGTGCACACTGGGCCGGTCGCCAGGTCTAGCACGACATGGGTAAAAAAATCGAACTTTGTGGATGTGCAATGAAACCTATACCAATTTGTTCAAAAATGATCATACTACATTGCTGTGGTCTTTGTTTTCCAACACAATTGCTATTTCATGGCGAAAACTCAGCTTAAACACGAACTTCGGAATCGTTTGGACCGAACTCGTCCCCCGCACTCTTCGACAACGTATCTTTGACCCACGAAAACAATCACAATTTGAGGAGGAATTCCACATTTATATACATCAAACGATAGCTCCGGGCCTGCAGAACGCATATAACCACATGAAAATGGCGAACTCTTACTTGGTTATGATGTATTGGCACCACAAAGATTTAAAGACGAAAATATAATTTCACATAATTGATGTCACACACAAATAGACTTGTAAAAAAAGTACCGCAGAGTACCGCTTCGAAAATCTCGCTACATGTCAATGATTCATTGCACTACAAGATCCAACAGTCATTTTTTGCGACTTTTTGCGACTTTGGATGTAGCAGCCAAACATCAACCCGCGCCGGACCGGTGCTCGGCGTCAAACGCGCCGGGCCGGGAGGTGTTGATTGAACACTCCCCTTCTAACTCGGCTCTTGGGCCACATAGCGACACGTAGTAAGTGGCATTCGAAAGAGCGCCCAAAATTCCAGATGGAGTAATTAGTCATTTCTAGGTCAGGTCAAAGGTCACGTCACCAGAGGTCATCAAAGGTAAAATGTTGCGTATATCAACATTTCTCGAAAACCGGCCCTTACCACGGGGACCAATAGAGCTACATCGTCGCGGAAAAGTGCATTCAATTGCTCTTTTAGCAGTATTTCTGAAATAAGCCCACAGATTTGGCTTAACCCTCGCCCCTAGTGGTGTTTTTCCAGCCGCGAACGTATAGAAGGGTCCGTTGGACCCCCCCCCCCCCGCCGCTTCGCCCCTGATCGAGCTAGAGCTTTGCGGAAAAGACGAGAGTGTTGCCCGTGACAAGAGGAAGCTGATGATACCCAATTGTAAGGTCCTAGGTCATCGGTTGACCTTCCAGGTCAGGTCAATGACCCAAAAGTCGGGAAAATCGGGACCTGTTAGAACGTCGTAAAGGGTGGCTGCTATGGGTTTTTTGGGTGCTGATCACGAATATAATGTTATTTACGATCATAGATGATGTCTTCATACATTTAGACCAGGTCGGGTCAGGTCAGGTCAGGTCAACCAGTAAGGGTTTTGCCGGGTATTTGCAGTAGGTGGCAACCTCCTCTAACAGCTTTGTAACATGTTACGAAGGCACCAAAGCTACATAGTAAATGTTCAAATGGTTGCTAGATTCGAATTCAGCTCCAAAAACTAGCCTAGAAACATGTAAAACTCGAAAAAGTGAACCAAGGTCATCAAAGGTCAATGACCTTACCTGACCTTCTGGTGACCTTGACACCCACCCTAATGCATGGGAGCAACATAATATCCCATGTTTGAACGCTTTAAACCAAGAAAAGACTGCAAACCCGCGGCTAATGCGAGCCGACATACGCTGAATCGCGATTCCGGCCAAACATGGTCTCGAAAGAAAGTCACAGGTCAAAGATCATTAAGGTCAGAGTCATGAAATTTTCAGGTTAGCTGTAAAAGTAGTTATCGCGAAGGTACTGAAAGTTTCGTTGCGATTGGCCGCTTTTTACGCGAATTACTCGCGAAAAACCAAGGGTTCCGTTCGAAGATTCAGGCCCTGTCGCGCTAGAATGGCATATCGGCCCACTGTGCAGTGGGGGGGGGGCATATGTTACCACCCTGTCGCGTTTTTTGCGTGTGAATAAAAAACCGCGGCGCGTAGCGCCGCGCCGCTTGGGGTAGCTTTTGGTACATCAATTTTGGACAATGTGTGAAATTTTTGACCCCAGGTCATGTCAGGTCAGGTCACCAGGTCAAGTTAACTGACCAAGCCTAAAAAAAAGTTTGCAATCATGTCCAGCCTGCAATGTTTGTCAGAAAGGTTTTAAACTTGGTGGATTGCATGCTGTTATGGGCACCTACAATTTGTATATCTCAGATTTTTTATATCCGTGACCTAAGGTCAGGTCAGTGGCGTGACCTTTCCATTACAAGTCAATGGAGAAAAATGAAAATGCCTCTAGATCCGTGTGTACGCATAGGAACAGTCCAAATATTTCAGAATCACAATGATTTAGTCCACTCGTGACGACCAAGGGGTCATTTTTGCTGATAGCCTCTAGAAAGGTCATCCGAGGTCATTTGAGGCTACAAACAGTTTTTTGCCAATAACTCGCGATTGGAAAGAGATAAAACGCTGGGGATGTTTCATTGTGTTTGTCTTGTTGAGACGCATCGACTGATATGCAACATGACCTTTTCCGGTCAGGTCATGACCTTGACCTGAGGTCAAATTTTCAAGTTGACCTTTCAAGGTCAAATTATAGTTCATTCGACGCGTCTCGGCGAGGGGAACACGATTCTGGCAATAGAAATGTCGTGGCTTTTTGTAGTCGAAAGTTATTGTCGAAAAACACTTTTCGTAAAAACGGCTATTTTTGGAGTTTTTGCCCTCTGGAGGCTAAACCGTTGACCTGAGGTCAATATTGATAATGACCTTTTCAAAAGAAGAGTTCAAAAGCTACCGATTGTTTTTCCATGCGTTTTCCTAGCTATCATAGTTCCTGAGATAGCGGCATGTTTTCTGAAAAATATCATGACAATTGGCAAATTTTGACCTTTGATGACCTCTGGTGACCCCAATATTGCTCTAAGGTGAAAAATGACCGAAATACTTTCAAACGTACGCATTGAGAGCTATCGAATATTTTTTACTGCGTCTTTCTAGCCCTCTTAGTTTTTGAGTTAAAGGTGGGTGGTAACATATGCCCCCCCTCACTAGGGCGAAGTTGGCTGAGACCGCCACTGGGGCGCGGGTTAATAATAATCATGTCATCCATCCTCGCCCACATAATAACGGAAAAATCTCAGTATGGACGGCCCGGCCCGGCCCGGCCTGTAACGCTTTTGAGAGGCTTATATCTCAGCAACCGCTGGACCGAATGGCCTGCGGTCTTTTTTGCTGGGTAGCCCCATCCCTTCTACTCCGTAACTGCCTACTTTTGATACATCTCAGTGACCGCCGTGGCACGTGCCACGTGAAAAGTCAAGGGTGTTCAAGTAGTTTTGCAAAAGTAATGATTTTGAGAGGCCCATATCTCAGCAGCGGCTTGAGCGATTGTCTTGCGGTCATTTTTTACAGGGTAGCTGCATCCCTTCTACCAAAGGTCGGATACTCTTCATCTATGTGAGTGACCCCCACTGCACGTGCAAAATACAACAATAAGAGGTGCCAAATTTGTTCCCATTTCAGTAACTCGGTAATTACTGGGGCGATTTCGCTGAAACTTGGCATACAGGTAGGCACCCACCAGGCAATGCATTCCCATGTGTTGCGGTTAGGGTGCTACTGCACGTGAGCACGTGCAGGGGGCGTTTCCAGATCTCGAGAACGGCTGGGCCGATTGCGCTCAAATTTGGTACATGGTTGGGGACCGGTTAGTAGGGTGCCGTGCAAAAGTCATTTTGGACCCCGTTTGCACGTGCGCACGTGCAGAATGCCGCTTCCAGATCTCAGGAACGGCTGGGCCGATTGCGTTCAAATTTGGTACACCGCTAGCGACCGGTTAGAAGGGTGCTTTGCACAAGCCCGTTGGAAGTACCCTCTCGCCCTTCTGCACGTGCAGGACTCACTATCTCGCTCGCTCGTTCTTCGCCCAAAAGGCGTTTTACTGGTGTTATAACATCGAGTTATGATCTTAGAGGCTGGGAGGCGGAGTGCTCGAAGTAGCCACCTCGCTGCGCCGCGCAGAGCTCTGTGCAGCATAGAGTCGGTCCTCATTTACCGAATAATTGTTCCTCACTAATGCTAATGCGATGTCCTGCACGACGTTTGGCAACGACAATGATCAGAACTGTGAATAATGCCTGTCCAATTCCATCAACATCATGTCATAAAGGAGACTTGCGGCGGGTTGACGTCAGGATATATTGACTGAAGGTTGGCGTAGTCGACAAGTGTCCCCCGGTGCACTGGTGCGAGGATGTGGTTATAGGGGCTGTGGTTAGGGAAAGTGGATCAACAGTTTTCAGTTCAGGGTAGTTCAGGAATCATGATGGCTAAAGGCGGGGTAAGCCCGCGTCCCATAGGGCTGTTGGCGGACCTTGCCACCCGTAGACGGAACCATTCCCCCCTCCCGTCCTAAGATCTCTATAAGTTACCGACTGATTTTCAAAATTCAAACGGCATTCGTCCCACCGGTGAACTACATTGTGATCCATTTTCATTTGCCGAGGTCCAGTCGATGACGTCACAGGTCAGGTCAAAGGTTGCAATTTTTTACTGTTAACAGGCATTTTAACCCGCGCCCTGCTGGGGGGGGGGGGGGTGTTTGAACACCCCCCTTGTGGTTTTTCGCGACGCCGCCGTTTTTGGTATACCTTATCATACATCAATTCTACACATGTTGTGAAAATTTCAGACCAAGGTCATTCAAGGTCAGGTCACCAGGTCACTTGAAGTGACCTCACCTCATAAAAAGTTTCAATGTCTGTCATAGCTACACCGAGTGACCGATCGCTTTGAAACTTTCAGCGATTGCTAAGAGCAATAGCATGTACAAAATGTATATCTCAGAATTTTGATATCGATGACCTAAGGTCAGGTCAATTTTGCGACCTCCCCATTATACCTAAGTCAATGGGATAAAATTGAAATGCGCCTCTTTTGGACGAAAGACATTATAAACACTCCCAAACACTGAAATACAAGTGTTTTAGACACACTGTACATGAAAATGGTGTCCGTGACCCCTGTTTATGCCCTGAGGTCATCTTAGGTCACGAATGGTATCTAACAGTTTTTCGCAAATAACTTTTGATAGAGGCATGCTAGAGCGATGAAAACGCCTTAGATGTGTTCAGCTCGACGATACGGATCGACTGATATGCAACATGACCCTTTCCGGTCAGGTCATGACATTGACCTGAGGTCAAATATTTTTAAGTTGACCTTTCAAGGTCAAGTTATAGTTCATTCGATGCGTCTTGACGAGAGGAACGCGATGCCGGTAAAAGTAAGCTCGTACAAGGCTTGGGTCAAAAGCTATTGCAGAAAAACTGTTTCCGAAAAAAAATCGGCTTTTTTTGCAGTTTTTGCCCCCTGCAGGCAAAACCGTTGACGTTAGGTCAAATCTAAGGAAATTACTAAGAAAGGGCGTTAATAGGGCTATCGAATGCGCTTTTCCGCGGCGCTGTAGCTCTATTGGTTCCCGAGTTATGCGTTGGCTTCTTGGAAATTGTCGACATTCGACCTGGAAATCGGCGAAATTTTGCCTTCAATGACCTCTGGTGACCTGACCTTTGACCTGATCAAAAAATTGACCAAAGTGATTTCCTCATTATTTTTGACGCTCTTTCGAACGCCGCCTTCCGCGTATCGCTACGTGGCCCAGGAGCCCCAGACGGGCGGCGGCCCTGTGATCAGAGTGCTCAATACACTTCCGTTTTTTTTCGTCATGCGCTTATTTCTCCGTTTGGCGGGTTTTGGCGGTGGCGGCAGCGCCAGCGAGGGATCGATCATTATCAGCCAAAGCACAGGATGGTGGGCGCCGGCGGTGCGTCGGCCCGGAGACCTCAATGACCGTCTTATCGGCCGCCGCTGATAAGACCCGTTGAGGGCTCCAGCCGCGACCACGGCGGCACCGAGCGCGGGAGACGGGCACGCGCAAACAAGGACGGGCGGGCAATAACAGGGGGGAGCTCAGTCGGGGAGCGGCCACGACCGCGAGAGGAGAGGAGTGACGCTGCGGCACAGGGACCTATTCCACATTTTTTTCTTCTTCTTTCCCTCCTTTCTTTTCTACCTATTCGTCGTGAACTCGGTGGCGGCAGCGCCAGCGAGGGATCGATCATTATCAGCCAAAGCACAGGATTGTGGGCGCCGGCGGTGCGTCGGCCCGGAGACCTCAAGGGCCAGTTTAGCTACGCTTTGGTGAAAGTCAGGTCAAGGTCAAATAAAAAGTTATATTTCAAAGGTGATATTTTTTCATAAAAGGTGCCTATTCAATGCAGCTCGTCACGAGGAATCCAATGGTGGTCTTAGTTTTGCGCTTCAGTCTAGAAAGCCTAAAGTCGAGTTGGAATATTTGACGTCATAAAATATACCTATGCATTTGTGGTTTATTAACATAATTTCTCAAATTACGAAAAAAAAACATTAAATGCAACATGAAACCCAATGAAGCTGATACAGGCCGGGCGGTGCCTTACCATGCTGTAGCGGGAGTTTCCGTAGTCGCACACCATGCCCACCGGAGTCCCAGCTCTGGGGCTGAAGGTGCACCCACTCGGCGCCGTCACAGTCGCCTCTGTTGAACAGCGCTGTACGTAGAGAACGGCCCCTGCTACCAGGAGTGCCACCTTCCAGCCGCCGTGTGCCGGCATAGTGGTAGCACCGCGGTCAGGTCTTCGAACTTGTCCGACGAAAATCTGACGTCCAGCTCCGGGCCAAGACTGGCTGGTGGGGTGAGATTTGACCGGGAACGATGCTGGCCGAAACTCTGGTGCAGAATGACTAAAACGCATGACTCAAGTTTGTCCCTCTACCCGGACATTGCTATCATGGTTTCTGGTGAACAAAGGGCCAGTGTCAACAGACTCGCCATCCGGGGACAGAAGACGAGATAGCGGAGCGGCCGGACGCGAGCTGCGCAGCGGTTCCTTGCTCTCGCGGGACAATAAACGCGATGAGAACGCGATGTACTGGAGTACGCAATGTACATACTTGTTGCAGAAACGACGGCTCCAGCCTCCAACGGTCAACACGATCCTTCATTCTGTAAGGATTTGCAAGGGTACGGATTAAGATATGTTGCAATGAAAGAAAATATAATTTACTAAATTGTTCGTCTAGTATGACAAGAGTGATTATTTCGCAAAAACGTGAGCGTTTTCCTTCTGTTGCCAAATTGGACGGACAGATTCGTCAATAATGCCCTCAAAAGTGATTGGAGCATCTCGCGTACTTGTGCGTTGTGCTGTGCTTTGCGAATGACTGATAACCTAGACTTCGCGTTATTCTTAGTTTTGTCGAAATGAGAATGACTCAGTGAGATGAGCACTGTGTTGGCAACCGTTCTGTGGTTATCCGTCCCTCCAGCGGTGCGCTGTCCAGTATAAGTTTCAGATGAAGTTTCGGTTCGACGTTTGGTCAGGGACAGTCGTTCTGTGACGACGCTTTACGATAGATTGTAAAAGTTACCACCTCGTAGCCGACTACGGCCGCCAACTCCCCAACTGGTCCACGCGAAAGTGGTGCCGGCAACGGCAAGTGGCGGTAGTAAACGGGTGTGTAAACGGGATACCGGAGACAGTAAACAGCTGGAGTGGACGTTAGTGAATGATCTAGAGTTATTAGCGAACTGAATGTCAGTCGTCAGATGCCGGGCTGCAGCGAACTCCAAAAAGTTGGCGGCCCAGTTTTCAGTTACTATGCTTTTCAGACCCCATGAGACCCTAATTTTCGGCGATAATTTATTTACTTTTTGTCCAATTGGCTTCAAATTTTCACAATGCACATTTCAGCTCAAGCGCCAATTTTCGCCAATATGGTCTCTTAACAAAATATCAAATTTTAGGGTACTTGTCGTTGCCTCGTAATGTTAAAATCGGCTCTAAATCAGTCAGTGGAGTAGAGGCTATCCGTGCGTAGGTGTGACGTCACAAACACGTGACCATTAAGCTCCGCCCTCCCGGCGGACGGGGTAGTGACCCTGGCCGGTCAGTCGGCTGCGTGGGGCGGGCGGGGCAGTAGCTGTCGCTCCGGGGCGGCTCGCACGGACCGTAGCTGCCGTGCAGTTGTCGTTGCAGCCGTAATTTCATCGAATGAGTTAAATAGCGCGCATAAGTAACGCACCAGCTGAAGCCCTCGACTAATTGTATCTATCACAAATGTACGTACACCTTGTTCAGTCACAAAAAATATATATTTCCACACAAGATTCGGGGCTTGTGAAAAAACGCGCATAAAAGACGCTGTTGATTTCAAATGATTGCGTAAGATTATGTATCGCGTCAGACTACGTCAAAATTGCAAAACAGAATCACCATTAACATGATGCAATTTATGTGTTTGATATATGAAATTTGATTAGGAATGTATGCCGGCGTGATCGATTTATATCATCCCGGTGCAACTAAACATTGAACACCTTCAGGACTAATCCATTTGATCATCGACTTAGGTTGAGGAGGTCGCCAGACTAACTTTGCCCCCAGAGCTTGTGTGTTGAAATGCAAACATGAAAAGTAAAAGCCTAGAGATAGTTTCCTCACCATTGAGGACATACCTACTGTTACTTAAGTTTTACAAAAAAGATACGAGTTTATTGATGATCGTTCTCGTGTAGTGCCCAACGTCCGCCTGCCACATTGCTATTTCTTTTTGTGCACGTCTTAACAATATAACACACACATGACACCGCGATAAAGGCCATTTCTACCATACGACACATTACCTACGCTTCTGCCCCACCCGGCGCACCGCACCGCTTCACGAATCACGAATACGGTCGTTTCGCTGGAGCGATGCTCCAGGCAATCGGCCGTACCCGAGACTCTTCATCCTACTTTGTTGCTTTCTGCGCCTTCCTCAGAAACATTTATTGGCACTGCCAAATATATCAATATTTTTGGGTTAAGCACAGGCTTACACATGATCTTATAGGTAATCGGGTAGTGACCTGACCCAACCTGACGATGAGATAGGTGCAACTCCAGCTTAAATAAATGTTCAGAGTCCAAGAGTCTATCCATCTTTCCTTCCACGGTCGGTTCCGTTCCAATAGATCCTACCTTGATTCGATTCTGATCATTCTGAATATTCTGAGCTGGTTCGACGTTCAAATACCAAAATAAGGTGAAGACTAAGAGGATACCAAATGCCCTCAAACGGATAATTTTTTGGCTTTCGTCCCGAAACAACTTTGCCAGCTTCACTTGTCTCCAGTATGTGGTCCCGCTCCGACCTCTCCGCGGTGCTGACACCGACTGAAGCGGCATAGACCCATCGCGGTCACGGCCAGTGGGCGGAGTTTAGTTGGGCCCGGCGCAACGTGATTGGCCCGCTCCTATCCAATCCGGTGCGGTAGCGAGCGAGCCTCTATCCGGGTGCAAAAACTGATTAACATTACGAGCCAACGACAAGTGCTCTAAATTTTGATATTTTGTTAAGAGACCATATTGACAAAAATTGGCGCTTGAGCTGAAATATCGTCTGCCAAAATTTCAAGCTAATTGGACAAAAATTGAAGAAATTATCGCCGAAAAGCAGGGTCTCATGGGGTCTGAAATGCATAGTAGTATACTTTTAGACGGCAGTAGCAGCTATTTAGCCAGCCTGCGGCTGTGTCCGTTCCGCCCCAGCCGTTTCGGTCAGCAATGCGCGGTCATTTTTTCGCCGACGGTTCTCCACCAGCGGTATGTAGCCATTCCATTCCATTCCGGAATTCTTTCTCAATGTCTCTCTGTCCGTCTGTCTCCTCTCTGCTTTTTATCTGTCCTGCCTGTCCTCTCTGTCCTCTCTGTTATGTTTGTCCGTCTGTCCGTCTGTCCCTCTGTCTGTCTGTCTGTCTGTCTGTCTGTCTATCTGTCTGTCTGTCTGTCTGTCTGTCTGTCTGTCTGTCTGTCTGTCTGTCTGTCTGTCTGTCTGTCTGTCTGTCTGTCTCTCTGTCTCTCTGTCTGTCTGTCTGTCTGTCTGTCTGTCTGTCTGTCTGTCTGTATATCTGTCTGTCTGTCTGTCTGTCTGTCTGTCTGTCTGTCTGTCTGTCTGTCTGTCTGTCTGTCTGTCTGCCGTCTGTTCTCCTCTCCCTCCCTCTCTCTTTTCTCGCTCCCCTACTCAGCAGAATGCGGCCATTCCTTACCAATCTGCTCTCCACAGCACTGCGAGCGGATATTTCCCAGGTCAGGTCAGGCCCTCCTCAGCGGTATGCGATCATTCCAAGCCGGCCTTCTCTCCCCAGCAGTGGTATAGCCCGCCCCCGGGGGACACATGTATACCCCACAGTCACCCGGAGACACATTATGCACACGGTCACGTTCGCCGTCTGTGGCAGACCCGTCAGTGGGACCATTTAGCGTCGGGCACGGTCAGAAGAAGGGAGCAGACGCGACTCATCCGGCGCCGCAGCCTCCGGTCCGTAATCGCGCATATGCAGGCCGCGTCCGCAGGCGCGGCGAATCAAAGGAATCCTCCCGCGGCCAGTGACGTTGTTTTTAGTGGGACGGTTTTGAATAGCTTGAGCTGCGCAGAAAGTATTCCCTAATGCACAAAATGCATACATTTGGATTACATTCATGTATAGACCTTTTTTCATCTTCTTTTGGTTGAATGTAAATCTAAGCATGTAAGTAACAAATGTTTTCGTGAAAAGGATTTGAATAAAGGCTGCATTTTCAATGAAACTTTTTCCAATGGCCATACACATTACAAAGAAAGTTAATCATTACTTTTCTGAAAGCTACCATCAGACACTACTTTACCAGACGCTTTACCACGCGCCAGTGTCACAGGTCACCGACGCGTCGCAGTTCCTGCACGCTTCTCAGTCTACACACGTCAGCAGCGCGGCGCAGCGCTCCTATAGCTGGAGGGACGCGATACCCGCATACTGACTGCCACACATCATTCGGTATGGCTGGCCCGACCGGCACCCCCGATTGAGCGCCTTTGTCGGGCTGGGACGTGTCGGTCGCGCGGGAAATTGAACGACTGTGACATCGGCTACCGAGTAAATTAACTAGCTTGTTATCACCGGATACTTTCTCAACGTAAGGTCATACCTTGTATTTAATTTTTTGTGTTGCCGTATACAGAAAGCGCAATATTAGCCACCTGTTTTCGAGCTGTATACCATACCCGTAATTTAGCTGAAAAGCACCGATAAGTAGTTTTTCACTCATGGATAGAAACATAACCGAAAAAATGTTTGCTTGCGTCATTTTGTCGACTTAGGCCTGTGGAAGGTGCATATTAATATTGGATATTATTTTTGATACCTATTGTTCTTTTGACGTTCAGCTTTCACTGGAACCCGAAAAATCGTGTCTATCATTTCAAAAATACACGGGACAACCCATTGAATGAAAAATTATAGGGTTTTTACAAACACGCAATTAGAAAAAAAAAACATCGAACGATTTGGATGAACATTACATTTTTGGAATTAGCTCACCGTCAGCTTTCCTATGGTGTACCTGTGTCGTTTCTTTAGAGCATCAAATGACCTTCCGACGAACCGTGCACGTTGCGTCCAAGACTGTCACCTTTCTGGATCTGTAAGTGGTTTCGATAGCTCCTGAACACTCGTGGACTGGTAGGATCGTAGTGCTTTCACAATATTTTCCCCATTTGATTCAAAGTTTCATTAGCTGGCTCTTGGTGCTTTTCAATATTTTTGGCTTGTACATATTTTCCACCTCCCACAGTAACTAAAATTGACATCACCAGCTGTAAAACTCCTGCTTGAAGTTCATGCTTTAGGTGTCTTTAAACCTAGGAATGATGCTATGCCCAGGCCAGGCGATCATCATAAACTGCAAGCCTGAATTGGCTATGAGTTATGAGATAAGATCATAAGAATAATCATCAAGGGCGCACACAAGGGGGGCACACGGGCCCGTGCCCCCCCCCCCCATTCGAGTTGGGGGGCCCAACTCGAAGGAAGGGGCCCATTTGAGGCGGCCGAAGGCCCCCTCAAATGGGCCTCTAACTAATCCTTAGACCACCGAAGACCGTGTACAACGGGCTCTCAAATGGCCTTAAAGGGCCCTCAGATGGTCTCAAAAGGCCCTCAGATGGCCCCGAAGGGCCCTCAGTTAGCGTCATAGGGCCCTCATCTGGTGTCAAAGGGCCCTTAGATGGTGTCAAAGGGCCCTCAGATGGCCTTAAGGAGCCCTCAGATGGCCTCAAAGGACTCTCAGATGGCCTTAAAGGGCCCTCAGATAGCCTCAAAGGGCCCTCAGCTAACGTCAAACGGACGTCAGAAGGCCTTAACCCGGCAGTTGCTGGGGTATTTCGCCATCCACCGTTTGCTGGGGGGGGGGGGGGGCGTTAAACGCCCCCAGCCGATAACTCGAGAACCAATAGGCGCAGCGAAACGCACGAGGCGGCAAACGAAAGAACGCGACGAGACGCTTCAGATGAGTACTGTAAAGTTGAATTTTGAGGTCACAGGTCGGGTCAAGGTCAGGTCAAACACCTGAAATCGGGCTTTCAGTAGCATGGACTTCAGGACTTCGCAATGGGCGCCGCTCGTCATAAACTCTGTCAAAACGGTGCACAATCCATCATATAAGGCCTACAAGAGTGTCAGCTCCATGCAGGGGTCAGTCAAGCATAGGTCAGGGTCAAGGTCAGGTCAACCGGGCAGGCACATATCCCCGAAAATAAAAACTGATATTCGCAGCCTGTGACACATGTTTTATGAGTAATTTGGGGCGTAGAACACGATGGTGACATTCATTTTATCATATCTGTACGTGTTTGGCTAAAAAAGTTCAATTTAAGAAATTCATGTATCATGGTCGTGAAGAAGTCACGAGAAATTGCCAAGATTCAGTTCAAGATTTTGGAAAATGCGGAACGATAATCAATAATCGAAGATAGCCATTTGATTCTCCATGGTATTGGCAGTCTAATGGCGTTTACGGCATGTCTATATGTCTATTCTGTGATTTTATATGATTTTTTGAACATATGCCGTTTTTGGTCGAAAACTCAGAAATCATGACGTCACTAAAACCTCGATATCTCAAAAAATTTCCGACCGATTTTTTTGAAACTTTGTCACAATAAATTTCAATCAATTCCCTACAGGTATTAAAAATTTGGCGCGCCTGCGGCGCGCCGTTTTTATGCTATGGCCCGGCGAAAAAAGTGGGGGCGTTTAACGCCCCCCCCCCCAGCAACTCGCGGGTTAAAAGGTGTCAAAGGTCCCTGAGCTGGCGTCAAGCGGCCCTCAAAAAGCCTCAAGGGGCCCTTAGAAGACCTCAAGGGGTCCTCAGAAGGCCTTAAAGAGCGTCAAAGGGCCTTGAGCTAGCGTCAGAGGGCCCCCAGCTAATGTCAGAGGGCCCTGAGCTAGCGTCAAACTTAAAGTGCCCTTAGCTGGTGTCAGAGGGCCCCAGTTGGTGTCAGAGGGTCATCCATTGCCTGGCGTCTAATGGCCATCAGAAGGCCCAAAAACGATCCTCAGCTGGCGTCCAACGGTCCTCAGCTGACGTCAAGAGACCCTCAAAAGGCCTCAAAGGCCCCTCGACTGCTCAAAGGGCCCTTAGAAGGCCTCAATGGGAACTCAAGAGACGTTAAACGGCCCTCAAAAGGTTTGAAAGGGCCCTCTGCTGATGGCAAAGGGCTCGCACCTGAGTCAATAAGAGCCTTGTCAAAAAAAAAACGGACCTGAGAAACCTTGCCGGCCCTGGTTATCTGCGGGACTCCTACACTTACCTGAGTGGCCCCCCTTTACTGAGGGGCCCTGGTTATTGATGGGGTCCCCATGGTTACTTAAGGGGCGCCTGGTTACCAGAGGGGCCCATGGTCAACTGGCGGGCCCCTGATCAATTGAAAACCCCTGGTCATCTGAAACGCCCCTGATTACCCAAAGGGTTCCATCACTTGGATTCAGTGACATAGCAAGGGAGCGAGGGGGTACGTGCCCGTTCTCGGGTTTAGGGTTCCTTCGAAACCGAGGGGCCCTGCGGCGCCAGTTGGTAGCAGAGGGTTCGCGCTGGCCGCACTTCAACTCGGAAGGACACCAGGGCTTGTGGGGGGACGTTATTGGCTCCTATGTAGCCACAATTATCTTCATAAAGACCCAATGCCGGTTTCTGAGAGACCTCGCCGGCCGCTCAGGGCCCTAAGTAGTAACGGCCAACGAGGGATTGGCTGCTATGGCTCCACATCCGTCTGTGATAGACACACGGTCCACACCAGTGTTTCTAAAGGCACCCACAACGGCAACTGCGAGGCCCCTCGCCCCACCTCCAAGGGACCCCCACCAGCGCATCTTAAGGGCCTACATCGGCGGCTCTGAGAGTCCCCACACCGACGCCTCTGAGGGCCACGTACCAGTGACTCTGAGGGCCTCTTACCAGCCTCCGAGTGTCCTTGCCAGCCTATGACGGGCCACTTTCCACTTGCAGGCCATTTTGCAGGGCCACACACATGCCAATGATGGCCCCACCAGTGCGTGTCTCTAAGCCCTAAGACCCCGCAACGGCGCCTGTGAGGACCCAACACCAGCGCATCTGACGGCCTTTCACTGGCACCTCTGAACGCGCCACACACCGGTGACTCTGAGGAGCTCGCTCGCTTCGCTCGCTCGTAAAATACCATGTAAATTAGGCATTAGTGTACATTAGGCACACTCCTCGAGCATAAATGATACTTTTGCTTGCCAATTTTTCACATTTTCTCATGCAAAGACCGTTTTAAAGTCTGCCAGTGAGACTGGACCCACCGTGCCTCCCTCCTCCCATCGAAAGGTCCTGGGTACATCCTTGCCTGAGCTGACCCCGGGCGCCCGGGTGACTCGCGGGCCCGGGGTCAGGTGACCAGTTGGGCGAAATTTTGGGTACGTGTCCGACATGCATCGTACATAGTCCTGTTGATTTGATTCATTGGTTAAGCATTAAATATAATAAGCTTGATCTCTAGTCTGTGATCCCGCATCGTATCAGATATAATGACATTTCATGTCGATGTGCCTAAAAAAATATGCGAATATACGTGAAAAAGGAGTGCTGCTCCCGCTCCTACACATCCGGGCCAAACAGTGACCGGCTCCTGCTTCTAGCCACCCGGGGCCGGTCGGCCGGCCGGCAGTCAGTCGCTGCCCGGGGCTGATTTCTGAGGGACCTGCAAAAATGTTTATTAATGAAATGTTTTACGTAATAAATTAGATGATTAGGTATATGTACCGGCTCTGAGTCGCATTTGAGAAAAAAAAACAGCCTAGCGTAAAAATATATATGTTTTGAAAATTAAGCTGGTACCGAAATAATTGTTTTACCATGCATTGACAAACCAATTGCTCAAGCTTCAAACCAACCGAAATATAGCCCCGTGGGCCGTATTTTTTTTGGGGGGGGGGTGCCTTCGGCATGGGGGGCCCAGTTCGAAGGTCGTGCCCCCCCCCCCCATTCAAAAATCCTGTGTGCGCGCCTGATAATCATATGTCCAAGCGATTATCGCAAATTGCAAGTCTGAGTTGGTTATGAGCAGGGCTGCGGAGTCGGAGTCGGAGTCGGAGTCGGAGTCGGTCGGAGTCGACAGTTGTGACCGGAGTCGAAGTCGGAGTCGGAGTCGATTTTAGAAACCCGAGCCGGAGTCGGAGTCGGAGTCACCGAAAATCTGTCGACTCCGCAGCCCTGCTAGGTCTGCGGAGTCGGAGTCGGGAGTTGGAGTCGGTCGGAGTCGACAATTCTGCCCGGAGTCGGAGTCGGAGTCGGAGCTGGTTTTTGAAAGCCGGAGTCGGAGTCGGAGTCGGAGTCGCCGAAAATCCATCGACTCCGCAGCCCTGGTTATGAGTATCGTGCGTTACGTTTTATTGATTGGCAAACACATACATGTTTTGCAGCCCGTCTAATGCACCGTATATTTTTACTGCGATGATTATCTACATTAGCTATAAATATATGAATAATGAAGCGTTTAGCGTACTTCGACCGTCTCTATTGGGTCTGTGACTATTGGCCCACGACGCGTCCTGGCGTCGCGACGCGACGACCTGTACTGCTCCAGATGGCAGCACTCGTAAGTCGAAGTAAGTGGCAGAGGGCAGCACCGCTGGGGCTCGGCGCCGCTGGCTGGGAGGTGGTCCGGCGGCTCACTGCTCAGTGCCCAGGGTGGAAGGCACGCCTTGCAGACCTGGACGCTGATGACATGTCCTTTGGAGCAGGGGATCACGAATGACATACGCACGCCTTTTTACCTAGGTCCTAGGATTACACACATCTCTTTCGTCCGTCGTTTCCATCCTCAGGACGTTCAAATCCTTCTCCTCTACGCCGCAACCCTCGATCCGGGCTGGACAGACAACTTTATCTCATGCGGGCTGCTCCCTCGGAGCGGCACCGCTGCTCCCAGGAGAGCACATCCGTAGACGGGTGCAGAGAGTACTCGAGGGGCTTGTCCATTCGGACGGGCTAAGCTCCGGTGACTCTCGGGTGCCTGCCCCGACCATTGCCCCCTAATTCCTATCATCCTTCCGGCGCTGAAATGGTCTCATCAGACCGAAAGGGCCTGACCCAATAAAACAAAATTAACAAAACAATGCACACATCTAAGACTATTGATGAACATAGAAACGAGCGACACAGAAGAGCACAATCCTCTGTCCAGCATAAAACCAAGGCCCTATATACCATATAGGGCATAAAACACTGGCCAGGAGCGCGTAACAATAGGTTGTTAGGTTGTAACAAAAGGTTGTAACAAAGGCGCATAACAAGGGGTTGAGAAATTGCGCTACCTCCTGGCAAAGTAACCATACGTGAGCGTGGGATAGAAAAAAAGACATTATGCATAAAGCATGAGACCGCTTGCTTGACCCTTGCAGCTTTAAAGCCCTCCTTAAAAAAAAAAAACTATAGGCGCAATGTAGGGGAAGGTGGGGTAAGACGGACCAGCTAAGGTTTGAGGCCGCATATCTTGCTACACTGCTCTCGTAATTCATATTATTTATAGTCTTCGGAATGCTCAATCCTTCCTCTGTTGATATGTGAAAAGACTAAATTTCAAATTGAAGACATCTAGGTGGTAGATGCTCTTAAAGAGGGACATGTCAAAAACTCAGACAAGAAAAAACGTGGGGTAAGACGGACCACCCAGCAGTGCCTACTATCCGTTCATGTGTGTTACACTTCTGCTCTGTACTCTTGTAAGAAAAAGTAACCAGAATGGTAAAATAACAAAATGAGCCTTTATTCTTTACTCATGTGTGATGGAAGTGCAGCTAAAAGCTGGGAACATGTGTGTTGATTGTCGTTTGGCATGAATGCATGCTAACTGAGCACTTGCATGCATGGCTCACATGCAACAAAGACTCCTTCCTGAAAAATTAGCTTACTTAAACTTGTGTCAATGTTTTGGAAAAGAACTTTCCATATACAGGGTACAATGGACCACCACAGGGTAAGATGGACCACAGTGGTCCGTCTTGCCCCAAATCTAAATTCTGTCATTATCATGACGTATATGTCAAATAGCCCAACATTGCAAAACCTTGCCTTTCCTAAGGTGTGACTATAACTAAGTTTATAACTTTGTTCTTCACAGTTAAGTGCAAAATAGAAACTAATCATGCAAGAAAGGCGCCGTAATTGAATCACCCGTAGACCTCTTATATTAGATCGGTTTGACGAAAAACAACATTTTTCTCAATAACTCAAAAGCTAGGCATCCTAGCAGCATGAGCTCAAGGTGGCCATTGTTACGAAGGAAAACAAACATAGTGAGTGCATAAAGCAGTAGATACCAGCAGCGGTTCAGCCGGGAGGGCTGGTGGTCCGTCTTGCCCCGCTGGGCCGTCTTACCCCACCTTCCCCTACGTACATACGTATAAATGATAATTGTCCCTCCCAATCCAATTCCACCGCTGCAAACCGCGTGACTATGCCATCTGTGCCTGGGAGGGGGTCTTATTTCAGATCTCAGTCGCAACCACTGGTGTGATGACACAGCACTACTTGATGGTCACATCTCCTCACTGGCCCCATCAGACCTGAACTCATGGAGGTCGCTGAATCAGAAAATGATCTTCTGTACAATATTCTGTTTAAGCACATCGCTATTCGCTAGGCAGAACTGGGGTGTTTTAAAAGGGTGAATAACGACTTTCTGCTTATATGAAGGACATTGGACAATGGAAATGCATTGGGACTTTCCGATGTTCCGCTAATATCCCGCGATCCGTCGTTAGAACTGCATAAGTATAGACAATGGATATGGAAGGGATGCATTACGCTGAAATGTGCATGAAATGCTTTAGCCGTTTAGCAATGACAATATTTTACGAGACACATCAAGGTAACCTACTCATGGGTCAATCTTGAGTTTGCAAAGTAATTATTCAAAATGAAGCTGCCCTCGTTTTATTTAAAAAAAAAGCGCAAAGCTGGACAACTTATTTTAAGTACATTGCACAGTGTTTAACCCTAGAACGCCTAGGGGGGTTGTATCAACCCCCCCCCCTGAGGTTTTTTCGAAGTGCACGCTAAACGGCTTGTCGTAGCGGGCTGAAATTTTCCATACCCTCTGGGGCAACCTTTGCGCATCTTTTGCCGAAAAAAAAAAATTGATCGGGTCATGTCAGGTCAGGTCACGGAGTTATGACGTCATAAGAGGTACAGCCTCCGGCCGGATTTTCACAAACTGAGTGCCAACGCCCGAGGTTTCCTGCCGGTGGTACGGACATCGGTTGATGGATCGTGATGAAACTTCCCATGCATGTTGGGGCAAGTATTGGCTATCATATGGTATAAGAAATTTGACCGGGTCAGGTCAGGTCACGGAGCTATGACGTCACAAGAGGAACAGCGTCCGGTACTATTTTTGAAAAGCGCCCGAACCACTATTTTGCTAATTCTTGTCACCTCAATGGGAATATGCAGCAATATTAGCTTCTATAGGGAGCAAATGGACCTCCCAAATCCAAAAATACAATCAGATTTCAAAAATTTAAATTTTGATTTTTCGAATTTCTGCCGCCGACTGTGACCTTGCCGACTTCCGGCGCTCCCAACGCGCCATTTTTAGAGCTAGGGAAACGAAATACATACCAAACGATAGAGAATTGATCAAGGAACACGATAGTGAAGGTTTCAAGTCGATATTTCCCACCGTTTTGCCGCAATCGTCGCTGAAAGTTGAAAAAAGTCTATTTTTCCGAAAATTTGACCTTTGACCGGTCAAAAGTAGGTCAAATGTTGACCTAGGACCAAAAAATATACCACCAATCGCGAGATCTCGTTGAGAGCAATCCGTTGGTTTTTTCCGCTAAGCTCTACGACCTTCCGTTTCGAAACGCCAAGGGGGGGGGTCGTAACAATCCCCCCCCCTGGTCGTTCGTGTTATGAGAAATGGCCTGGTCGTGCGAGGGTTAAGTGATCGAGGCTTATCGGAGAATTGTATGCTGTTGGAATATACAATTTACTCTCTTACACTACGATTCATCCGACATTTTATCCTTAACCCGCGCACCGACGGGGGTCTGCGCCAACTTCGCACCGACGGGGGGGGCGGATGACCGCCCCCCCCTGAGATCTCGAGAACGAAGCAAGATAGCGACAAGCGGTAAACGGCATCGGATACGCACGGCCAAGATCTACAATTTTTACTAAGGTCATTTTCAGGTCAGGTCAAAGATGACGTCACAGGGGTCGAAAAAGTCAAAATGGCGGCGCTAGATATGGAGAGAGTTTTTCTCGAATAACTTTCGAATTAGTCAAGATAGGAACAAACTAAGGGCATCATCGTGATCCTCTCGTCAATCCGCATCGACTGATATATATGTTGACCTCGAAAGGTCAAGGTCAAAGGTTGACCTCAGGTCACGTGACCTCGAGGTCATCATGTATATCATTCGATGCGTCTTGACGAGCTGAACACAATGAGACCATCCACGCGTCTGTATCTTGTTCCTGTACGGAGTTATTGGCCAAAAACCTTTGGTGACCTTTGATGACGTCACATGACCTCACAGCTGCCCAACAGCAAAACAGACCTCAAGGTAGTGAAGGTTGATCGTATATGAAGTCATGTATGGCATATGGGGCCATTCCGACCCGTTTTAGTGGTAAAAACAGGGAGTTGATTTTTCCCCCATTGACTTATAATGGGGAGGTCGCGAAATTGACCTGACCTTAGGTCACCGATATCAAAATTCCGAGATATACAAATTGTAGCTACTAATGACCTAATAATATCCTGCGACTTTCAAAGGCCTCCGACATCTACTGTAGCTCTGGCACGGTGACAAAGTTGCAAAAAAGTGACTTGAGGTTGGGTCATTCAAAGTGACCTGGTGACCTGACCTTAAAAGGTAGGAAGTTCAAACTTGCACACCATGTGTAAAATTGATGAGGTTATAGTCATACCAAATTTCGCGGCGCTACGCGCCGCGGTTTTCCCGCTATTCGCGAAAAACCTCAGGGGGGGGCGGATATCCGCCCCCCCCCCGTCGGTGCGCGGGTTAACCATACTGTGCCCTGCCATTTGACGAGAACCACCATCTCAGTTATCTAAAATTAAATTGCACATCTGACGTCGTCTGGCGCACACGGGTACCTTTCTGCAGCTGCGAGCGACGACATTCAGTGGGCGACTTCACGAATTATTGAGCGGGCAAGTTAGTCCGCCAGTCATTCTCAGGCTGAGCAAGCCAGCCGGGTGGATGACTGGCAAACTCATGTCCAGAGCTACTCTGAAAGTCTGAGCGCCCACCATACTGAAGTTGTCGGTACTGCGCTCTCACCTCTCGCTATATCGATACCGTGTGGCATGACATTCCTTACAAACGGCTGTATGTGCGTACTGATATATCCTAAGTGGCTCTATGGTAGGAGAGAGAGAGAGAGAGAGAGAGAGAGAGAGAGAGAGAGAGAGAGAGAGAGAGAGAGAGAGAGAGAGAGAGAGAGAGAGAGAGAGAGAGAGAGAGAGAGAGAGAGAGAGAGAGAGAGAGAAACAGAGAAACAGAGATAAGGAGAGATGGATGATTGCTAATTGTATGATTACCAAACCGGTGCCAAAATTTGTATCTCAAACCTGATTCAATTGCATGACCAGACAGAACGGCGTATCGTTTACATTCATTTCCTCGGATTTTTTATTCTTATTATTGGATTCTGTTAATGCATGAATATTTAGTAACCTGACTTAGGGATGAAGGGTGCCATTATGCTGCAGCACTGAAGAAGCCTGGCGTCTTCCCAAAAAAATCTGTATTTTATGACCAACATTATATTTGCCCTAATATATCCCATTTTTGCAGCAAAGTGTAAGCATGGATGATATAACACTGGATTGGTGTCTCGTGGAAATTAACATTGGGATCCGCGACATTGGGATCAGGCCTGCCATCTAGCGAGAGAATTATCGTAAGTTAGGAGCAAGCCGACTGAACGCCATCTCTCAGCATTATGACACACGTGGGTGTGGTGTGTTAGTTGGCTTGAAGTGCATATTCCCACGAGTTGGAGGTAATCTTACTGGACTTGAGACGATAAAAATGTCTTAAATGCTTGAAAGCCAAAAATGTCAAGCAGCATTTAGGTAATAACGAAAATAAAATGCGTAAGACGATGTGTGTATTGAAACGCCCGGTCCCATCGGCTTGTACGACCTTTTCAATAGTCATTTACTCACAATGGTACAACAGTTTGACAGTATGTCATACATATTTGGTAGGCTTATTCCTTCTTCTCCGAATTTCGCTCGATTTTCTTCATCTTAGTTAATTGCTACGGCACGTGCCACGTGCCAACTTAGGGGTGTCAAAATTGTTCCACATAAAGTAACTCCGCAATGGCTGGGCCCATTACAGTAAAACTTCGTTAATAGTTAGGCACCCAGTGGCCAATGCATTTCCATGTGTCACTATGGGGGTGCTACTGCACGTGCGCACGTGCGGGGTGCCGCTTCCATATCTCAAGAACAGCTGGGCGGATAGCACTCAAACTTTGTACACAAATGTCACATCGATGCTCGCACTGCATTGATCAGTGCTTACATTGGTGCAGAGTCGTAAAGAAAACGAGGAAATGAGATGCGTGGTGTTTATGCCTTTCTGTTCCAGCAGCTGATTGATCCGCAACAGGAGATCCCTGTTTGTGAAGGCTTCGTCTCCCTTTTCCACCCCTTGTTTAAAATAACATTAACAATGTACGTACGAAGAAGATCACACATCAAAGTTGTTTTAGGCGGCTATCTTGGCCAGGGTTGCGGAGTTGTAGTCAGAGCCAGCGGTTCAGTTCCGACTATCATCATCATCATCATGGTTTTTATTTATCATCGGAGTCGGTTGATTTATAAAAGCTGTAGTCGGAGTATGAGTCTAACGTCACCGAAAAGTCATCGACTCCACAGACTTACCAGGGCTGCAGAGTCGGAGTCAGAGTCGGAGTCTGTGTGAATCGACAGTTCTGCCCGGAGGAGTCGGAGTCGATATTTGGATACCGGAATCGGAGTTGGAGCCAAAGTCACTGAAATTTCATCGACTACGTAGCACTGGTTGGGTCCTTTTCAAAGAGCGTCTTGAATGACATGTTGAGCGGCAATGACGTTAGCAATTCCGTTCAACTTTTTCATTAGACTTATAGATAGTACTTAACGTTCGTTTTGTTCTTTGATCGGGCAATTTGTTTGATTTAGGCCAAGTAAAGACTCATGTGAAAAATAGCGAACACGACACGTGCTGGCGAAGTCTCCAATAACTCCCTGTTTCACGATTTAATGAGGAAATAACATGAAACTGCTTATCTTATTACTGACGCTGCACATAAATCTATTAATTTCTTCGCTTTTACTGGCATATAAAGACGTAACCTTTTGAAAAATTGCACAACAAGCCCGCTACTACACCACACTCCCGTGTGTCACAATGCTAATCAGCGGCGTTCACTCGGCTTGCTCCTAACTTACGATAATTCTCCCGCTAGATGGCAGGCCTGAGCTCAATGTCGCCAAAAACTGCGAAGACACCAATCCATTATTATATCATCCATGGTGTAAGCAAGCTGCATCTAAATGAGACCGAAATATGCATATCGAACGGTCGTGTAGCGATAAATGGGCCGATAACCACCCGATAGTGGGCCATTTACTCCGCCAGAAGTCCTCTTAAAAGCACGGCACGTTTTGGCAGCCATTGCAGCGGCCCCAGGTCGGAGCGGGACTAATCCCAGCAAGTGCAAACACTTGGACGATAAATTGGTGTCAACCAATGCTTGTAATTTACCGTGTGGGTGGTACATACCAGAGGGAGATGACGCAGTTTTCTACGAGGAGATAGTGACACACACACATACGTTCAGATACATACTGGACCTCTAGATTTAATTGAGAGTTTTGAGAGTTTCGGAGATGACTCGACCTAATGACGTCTGATGCCCCTAAGGGAAGTCATAAATGTAGGGTAGCCTGGGGCAAGACGCCCCAGATAATTTATTTTGCTACATAACTTTTGTCCCACATCACCTGAAAGGCCAAATTTGTGCTCAATGCGTTCTTTGGACATTTTACTTTAAATTCCACCCCTCAAATTCATTCACTTATGATCGGACTCCCAGCTAGGAAGTGATTTGTGAAGCAACTGCAAATAGGGCGTTTTGCCCCAACCCCAGGGCAAAACGCCCCACGGCCTGGGGCAAGAAGCCCCATACTCTAGATTAAAGATTAAACATGCTAGTTGACTAAATCTTATATGAGAGGTCCGTTAGACCTTGGGAGGCACGGCACTGAAGTTAGCACCTTCCATCCTATCAGGTGTTCAGCTACGACACTATTGTGTGAGCAGTTTTTTCACCTGCCTCAGAAGGCCAAATAATAAGTTATTGCAATGCAAATGTTAACAAAATACTTCCTTTGCCATCCAGTTGCTGAGAAAAGTACATATAAATGCATAGAAACATGCCGTTCGCCAGCTACCGAGCATTAGGAAGTGGGTAGTCCGAACAACACATGAGGTAAAACGCCCCATGGGGCTTTTTGCCCCGCGACCTACTGGGGCGTTTTACCCCATCACGTAGTACGGTCAGAGAACAACGCCTTGCATTCCAGGAAGACATAATTTAACACGAACCAACCTGGCATTATAAGCGTTAGACAATAGTCGTTCAAAATACATAAAAGTCGTTAACCTGATGTGGACGATAAAAGAACGCCATGATGCATAATCTGACAACAAAACATAAAAATCACTCCAAAAACACATTTTTGGCTATATCTCCCTAAAGCGTCATCACAATTTCTTTCCAGTCTGCTCATATAATGATCGTATAGTGCACGTTTTATAGAAGAGAGGATGTTTCCCCTGAACCTTGCCAGTTCCGAGAAACATCGGTGAGGCGTTTTACCTCGGCGGGGCGACTTGCCCCGGTCTACCCTACTAGTAAGTACGTCATATATAAAAAGGTCATATCAATGTTCACGTTATTAAATACACCTCGTTCGTTTGTTCATCGTCAGTTTTTTAGGAATTTAATTAAATGTCAATAATGTTGCCTTTTTTGGGGTTTGCCCTAATGGCTATCTTATTGGATGCGATTCTAAAAATTTAGCATTGCATTTCATTTGCATTTAGCTGTTTGGGCGCCTGTTCGTCCTATTGGTGATTGAAAATAGAATATCCCAGCTAACTTTTCGAAATAGCAGCAGATAGCAGCCACTTATTCTCATATGTTTAGCTTCCTATAGCTTGTTTGGAATCTTGTATTTTAGGATACCTTCCCGCGAAAAAAAAACGACGGTACACAGCTCACTTTTATTGATTCGTAGTAGCATTGTTAGAGACACGCATTCCACTAATTTATCATACTCCGTAGTCCGCTGGGAGCCAGTTTGTGCTACTTTGCCACCAGACTGTTTACAAACACTCATAAGACGCTGGGGCACATTGCATGACTTGGGAACGCGAGTAAAAGCCGTATGTCTGGTTTCGCTATCGCTTTTCGACTCTACGACTGAATAAAGATCATTTGGCATAACGACCCGGTCAAGGGCGATGGGCTCCATTTGGCATGGGAGCCATTCATTTGTGAGAACGTGGGCCAGCAATGGAACCTAATCGTGTACTAGTGCCTCAGTTCCGAGCGGTAAAATGTGGTATACATTAGAACATACATCAGAATACTTTATGGATATCATTGGTCGAGGAGCTTCCATTTGCTATTTTCAGCTGGATTAATTGCATGAATATCTGAACAATGCTGAGCTCTAATGTTTTTGTCATTGAGCATATCGTATGACGAGTCATTTTTCACCGCAATGCATAGACAATTATCGTGAATAGTACACTCAATACGCATGCATCCGAATGTGCATCATTTATTGTGGGCCTCATCGTGCTGGATACAGCTATGTTGTTTTATCCTAAGAAATGAAATAATGATTTAAATAAATTCATACTTATTTTCATCATCCAAATTGAAACAGATTTGGTTTCCACCATCAGACGCATGGGTCCATGGCCCCTTTTAAGACCCGACCACAACTGATACCCTCCTTAAACCGCGCACCTGACTTCGTATTTATGGACATATTCTCTGTCATCCCACGCAATGGAATCGATGCTAGCCTAAAAACCAGACTCTTGAGAACCATTGCTGTAAAACAATATTGTGCATCAAAATTCATAATTGACCGAGCATAACGCGACTCTGACGTCATATTCGGCCGACACGTGGTAGCTGCGACATTTTTCTTGAGACACAAAGTGTCAAATTGCTGCAACCGAGGGTACCGAAAGTTTTGTGCGGATATGTTGAGTAATCAAGAAGACATTGGACAGAAAACGGGAAGAAACATTTGTGAAGACGCCCAAGTATGCGCGGGTCTAAAATGCCACTTGTCGCCTGAGACGACGCGATTGAAACTATATTTCAAGCCAATTAAAACATTAAACGCCCTACAGATACCATGCTCAGAAACTTCTTGAAGTGTCATTTTGTTTATTTCGTTCAATGCAAACTGTTCCTGAATTAGGGGAGAAAAGCCGACAAAGCGGCCCCCCTATAACGCTTCTTAGGATGCCGACGCTTCATTTTTAACCCTCGCGCGCATGTGTGCGGCGTTTGCCAGCGTTCAACGTGTATGGGGGGGGGGGGGGGTCGATTGGACCCCCTGCCGTTCGGCCCCTGATTGAGTTAGAGCATCGCAGAAAAAACGAGCGTGTTGCCCGAGACATGAGGAAGCCGACGATACCCAATTTTAAGGACCTAGGTCATTGGTCGATCTTCCAGTTCAGGTCAATGACCCGAAAGTCGGGAAAATCTAGACCTGCTAGAACTTCGTAAAGGGAAGCAGTTATGGGGTTTTTCGGGGCGCTGATTGCGGCAAAAAACACAGTGGGGGGGGGGGGGGGTGTTCAAACACACCCAGCAGGGTGCGAGCTGAGTGTGGGTGGAAGCTCTGAAAATACCGTGTTATTGTCGCTAATTATTTCCTCATTGAATTTTCCAGAAGAACTATGTATATTTTTGTTGTGGGAAGTCGCTGTGGATCCCTACATAATTGACTTGCCCTGAACATAACGCTCATTCTATCCGTCTGCTAAAAAATGCGCAACTTTGGAACTTGTAGTCTCAATAAAGAGTTCCATAGTTCATTGCAACTTTTTCCACTGTAGTCGGTCCCTGGATGCATGACCAGCGATAAGCAAAGCTTGTTGAGCCAGTCCGCATTGCTTTGTTCCGTTCAGCCGATTCCGACTCGAAGTCGGGCTCAATATCCCAAACTTTGGCGTTCCGAAGCTGATCACAATTCACTGAAATGGAATATGACAGAGATCACGAGATCTTCTGTGATGAAAGCTGACTCCTTCAATTTGCCTCTGACATAAAAAATCATGGGGAAGAAATCGCAGCTGAATACTGATCACTGAAGTGATTCGAACTCGAGTCACTCTTCACTTGGGCTCTGCAGTTTTTTGCTGAGTTGCTACGTAAGAGAAAGAACGTTATTGCGTTAAATATCGTTATTGCGGGTAGAGATGAATTGGTATGAATAATTTTAACTGCTATAAAAAGTAGTTCTCTTGTAAATCAAAACAGAGTACAGCTAAGAACGCGCTCTTTGTAAACGAAGACCGTCGAAGTGCCATTAAATTAGCACAGGGGAGGCATTTGACGCAGGAGAGGAAATGTGCGACTTTTTTGGCGGTAATAGTGTAGGAGATTGGTGAATGTAAGCTTTTTATGTGTGCTGGTGATATGTAATAAGCTTTCTTGACCTTTACTCTGGTGAGTTGCCACGAAGAACAGTGCCTGTCTTGTGGTATAGATAATGCGTTTTGTGGCATAGCTTCAAAACAAAACACACATTTAGTTAAAAAGCCACGTTGTAATTGGCAAAGATGAACAATGCTGTAACTTCCAATGACATGCCATTGAATGATAAAACCAATAATGTTCGACGAAAAAATGTGTATAAGGCATAAGCCTGTTTGATTTATGGCGAAACGTTAACCACGACTGAGCCATTTTGGGCTAAAAGCTACCTTAAAAATGTTACCAGCAAATAGCCGGCTGCACCTTTTATCACAACGCCTCATCGAGTTCACAACACATCAATTACGAGCCTAATGTGTTTACCTCTCCGGCTGGCGGTCCTCTTCAGCAAGAGGCCGCCGTCGTCAATGGCGGGCCTCGGGGAGCGCACACGGGCGTCACATGAGCTACCCGTGCACTCTGTCGGCGCCTCCCCCTGCTCTCGCCGGGACTCTGCCCGCACCGGTGGCGGAGGAGTCGTCAGTAGCGTCGGAGCCGGCCGGCGGGGTGCGTCGATCGTCGAGCGGTCGGCGGCGGGCCGGTCGAGCCAGTGCCGTGAGCGGTGAGGTGCGCGACGTGCGGCGGCGAGCGCGCGAGAGGCGAACATCGAATCGGGAACAGCACGAGGTACAGCGAGCGATCAGCCGTACGGACGTCAGTGAGGCTCATAAGTAGAGGCGCAGATCATTGTGGAATGGAACGGACATAAGCGCAATAAGGTGGTAAAGGATATATGGACGAAAGCGTGGAATACACTTAACAGATTATTACTGAGATACTACCTTCTGTGTGAACTTCGTTACAGGAAACTTTATAGATGCGAAATCATAGTAAACGTGTGCGAATAAAGAAATAAAAAATACACTAACGAATAAAAAGCTAGCTTTATATAAAAATGTTTGTAAATCCTCAGTTTCGTTTTAAATGTCTTGATATCTCTAAATCTTATTTGAGCGTTACATCATGTGCTTTCCAACTTTTTATTACATTAACATCACCGTAGCTTATTTGAGCAAATTAGCTAGAGATTGATTCATATTCAGCTTTGTTTCGCGTATTAGGCATTAGTCACGTTGCTTAGGAGTTGTAAGTTTCACTATTTATGCTTCAAAGTGATGTATTGCATCAGCATTAGAAATGTATTTAAAAAACGAGGGCCGCGAAGTCCTTTCCTTCGTTCTGCCGTCCCGCGTCCGTACGAAAAAAAAATAGTGAAAAATAGTTGAAGCTGCTGAGTAAGATTGTTTGATGTCTAAAATAGATTATAGACCTCAATGTTTACATTTATGATATGATTTACATTTGACCCTCGCCGACTCTCGCAATTCTGCATCCTTCGATGGCACATGAGAGGAGAGTTCGACATAATCCCCACTGGGATTTGTAAAAAAAAAAATGGGATAGAGTTTTACCGGAACCTATAGCATGCTGCTCTGCACGATAGGAAGCCTGTGGTATCCAATTTTAAGGCCTGAGGTCAACCAATGATTTCGCAGGTCTGAATTGAAAATTTCCAAAAAGATCAGTTTTCAGTGTTGACGAATAACTTCCGAAAAATAATCGTGAAGCACAATTAGTGTGCTAGCACAATCGTCTTGGCAAGACGCTTCATATGACTTTTTCCTTTTAAAAGCCAGGGTCATTTCAAACCTTAGATGATATCAGATAACTTTGGTGACTAAGATGCACGGTGGAACATATTTGAGATTTTTTGGGGGGGCTGATCAAGAATTCGGCATCCATTTTGTTCTATTTATATGATTTTGGTCGTTAGGCTCAGGAGAGCTAAAATATCCAAATGGCTGGTAGATCCGCCATACTAATGACATGATTCAATTTTATCTTGCAAGAATCGTAGATCTCCCTACACTTCCTACTATACGCATTAAAACATCACTTTTTTATGTTGATTATATGATAAAGAATTTCTGTAAAACTGATCATTAAATATTATTTAATGTGGAGATAACCGTTGGCGTAATCTGACTGTCTTGCATAAAATTGGGTCTCAACATGAGGTCCACCACTTTTTGACATGCTTCTGGCAAAGCAGCACCAGTATCTTTTTGTTTGCAACTGCAAGAACCAGTAGATACGGTCCCGGTAATCTAATTTATCGATCCGGTTCATGAGACCGCCGAAAGTGGTCTTGTGTAAATTAAGGTGCGACACCACGACCTAGTTCGAGCGAGCATGTTCACCAGGAAATGACCCAGTTGACCCCGGAAACTGGTGTCCGGCGCAGAAGAGGCTCAACCTCAGGGGGTCTGCTGGGGTAGACACTTTGCCCGGTTGCTGTCCGCAGAAAAGTGTACAAAAATAGTGGCAGCGGAAATGGGATACTTTGACTCCGTGGGAATCTGTTATTGCTTGGAAATCTTGTTTGATATGCGTCAGGCTTGAAAGTTTAAACTTTTGCCTTTTTTCACGATATTGAGTAAATTATATAGCTAACATTTGCATTCATGCCCAATTAGAAGCGTTCACGTCATTGAGACAAGAACGTTGTATTGCATGCCGTTTTCGATTATTTAAGTCACAAGACTCCATGATCCTGATTTCCCTCCAAAGAACAAATTCAAATGTTTATTTAGAAAGTTCCTTTTTCTGAGAAAGTTCCTTTTTCGCCTCACCGCTCGTGTTGTGACCATTTTCAGTCCGAACGAAAACGGACAGGAAAGCAGCGGCAGCCCTCTGTCAGCCAGTGCTAATGAGCCACACTCTCCGCTGTCCGGTTCACTGATTCAGTAGCGGAAGGGGTGCTCAACCGGTTTGGTCAGACGAAACGGGGCGCTGAGGGGTGGAGAGAAAACAATAAGCTTGTAATTTATTTTGAAAGGAGCGTAGAGGGGAGGCGAACGAAGTAGGAAAATTGACTTTGGTCGATTTGACTGTCTGGTTTAGAGTGAACAGGATATTTTGACAAAGCACTTTTGAATTGATTTCCAAATGTTATTGGCTACATTACCAGATTAAAGATATTGTTCGTTAGGGATTTTGCCCAGTGCATACATGCACATTTCGGCTAAATTAGGTGAAAGCTAAGCATGTGAAGCGGGGAATAGATACAGTGAAATGACGTGAAGCATCGTTAAATCTAAAGAAGGATATTGATATTGCTTTGTGTTGCTGATAATTTGCACAATATACCCGCTTAATGCCACGCAATACCTTGAAAGGAGAGCTTAGAAGACCAACATGCGCTTGCAATCCTAAGCCCATCATATTTAACCCTCGCCCTGGCAGGGCATTTTTCATAACACGGCCTGGCAGGGGGGGGGGTCGATGCGACCCCCCCCCCCCCTCGCGATTGGCTCCTATGGCACCTAGAAACACCAAATTCGGTAGGTAGGTGGGCCCCCTGGAGTTCTCGCCCCTGTGCAAATTTGGTTGTTCTAGGTCAATATTTAGGGGGGTTTTGGGGGGTATAAATGTAAAAATTTCGCTAAAAACAGGTCAAAAGTTTTTCGCTTATAACTTTTGATCTAATTAAGATAGAGCAAAAAGAAAAGCACCAGTGAACTCAGCACGTCAAGGCGCGTCGAATGATATACTTTTGAGCTTGCTTAAGTGTACTTAAAGTTTTTCTTAAATTTTAAGTAAACTTAAATTAATAAATTAAGTTAAAGTTAACCAAACTGCATCATATCGCATATCATTCGATTCGGCTGATCACCAGGAACACAATGGTACCATTTTTTAAGCTCTAGCGTCATTATGTGCCAAGTTATTGGCAAAAACGTCATTTGACCTCAGTTGACCTCATTTGACCTGACCCATGGATAAGTACACCAAACAAAGAAGCAGCAAGTGACCTGCTGCTAAGTACTGTGGTTTCAAAGCACAAAAGTGATAGAACGAAGCGGATATCTCCAGTATTTTCCGAATTTAGTATTTTCCCATAGGCTTAACATTACGACGTAATGACCTCTAACTGACCTCAGGTCAGTGACCTCAAAAAACCCGAACTATATGTTATACAACTCGGTGAACTTAGCACATCCTGAAAGTTTGAAGGAAATCAGTGCAAAACTGTGAGTTGGACAGGTGCAATAAGAAATTTGAAATTTGACCATGACCTTGTACCGGTTTTTCTGACCTGGTGACCTGACCTAAGGTCACCCGGACCTGAAATTTTCAGGTCATATGTAAAAAGGTTGCCCCATAGGCTGTGCCAAATTTGGCGGCGCTGCGCGCCGCCGTTTTTACGCTATCTTCGAAAAACCTTAGGGGGGGGGTCGCATCGACCCCCCCCCCCCTGCCAGGGCGAGGGTTAAACTGTCAGTCGCCAACCACAGGCCTACTGCAGCAGCTCAATCCTTCCATAGAATTCGTGTCTTTCTCTGACTGGTCTGTACCGGTCCGCTGAAAAGGCTGGAAATCCTTCTGAGCCCGTGTTCAGCGAGAGGGATCTGCGAGAACCAGAAAGTGCTCCATTCATACTAGTGGCTGTCGCCTGTTCATCGCCAGCATAAAGTGGAATTCTTTCTTATGGAAATAGCGTCGCCACGCTGCGGCGAGTTCGCAGCTTTAAACATGCAGCTGCTTTTATCAGCCACTTTGGGCCAATAGTTTTCTTTTGATGGTGCAGTGGAAAAAGCAGGAAAAAAATGAGTTTACAATCGCCGTGCTGTTCTATAAATATGATTTACATAATTGCGTTACCTTATAAAAACAGCTTCCAACTTCGCATTGTATTTTGTAAGAATTATATTTTGTGGGCCTATTTTCATTTAAACATTCAAAAGCAGCATAACAGGTAGGTACTCACACAATTCCGAAACCAGAAAAGGAAACGCATCAAGTCGTCTCCAGATCAATCACAGTTCCTACTTTCAATACAAATGTAACTATGAGGTAAGATTACAGCGCACAGCTTATTACCTATGTAGTTAGCACCTGAAATTGAATCTGCCGCCTCACCCTCAAGTCCTGCTCAGCTGCCTGGCGGGGCTGTCCGTTCTGCCCTCAGTGCCGGCCGTTTCCACTCGCGTCCATTTTCCACCAGAGAGGACATCACCGCTCACACCACGGTCGGGGATGACGGCTCGGTTTGTCACAGACTGAGCCGGGTCCGGCTCCCCATGCTTTGAAGAGCAGTGAGTGCATTTGGTCCCTGAAGATCGTCAGGATTCAATGGCGGAGGCGGAAGGCTCTAAACGGAGTGAATGGGAGTGAAGAGCACTCAAAGTGCAGTGCGTCGATTTATCTATGGCTGGTTATACCCCTGAGCGCTTACGTCAATGCAACCTGACAAGTTTCATTTATCACATGAGCAACGCATCGGAAAATATTGCGCTGCTCGTCCGTTTCCATTATTTCTGAAAGATGGAAAGAATCGAATTACCTTCAGGATTTATGGATTGTTTCAATTTGGCTTCCCTCAGCATTATCGCTTAGTTTCCATTGTGAGGTGAGGGACGAGGGAATTTTGAAACGATGGGCTTGCACACACCGTAGAAAAATACGAGCTTCATGTTGATTGGTATCTAATTATCATAAATTTGATTTCGCAACGCACATATTGCCTAATTATATGCATCTATTATTATTCATCGAGTATGATTTAGTCAGTTACCTAAAACTTGTTGGAATAGTTAAGCTAACCTCATGCTCAAATCATTCCTCCAATTCAAACCAATTCCAGTAAATTGCTATCGGTAAGAAGTCACAAGTAAAAAACTTTAATAAACTTTAACAAGAGATCGACATGTACGGATTCAGATACCAAACTTAACCACATTTCCCCTCCTCTTCCTTTATCCCCCTCCCCCTTTTTCTCTCTCTCCCTCCCTCTCTCCTCTCATTCTCTCTCTCTCTCTCTCTCTCTCTCTCTCTCTCTCTCTCTCTCTCTCTCGCTCTCTCTCTCTCTCTCTCTCTCTCTCTCTCTCTCTCCTCTCTCTCA